>NC_058409.1:120419176-120443369 GCF_002201575.2 Neomonachus schauinslandi
TTTTTTTTGCTTTGTAAAACAACTAGGGAAATGTTGCCCTATTTTTATATTTTCTGGAGGAATTTATGTAAGATGGGTATTGTTTTTTTTTTTTCCTACATGATTAGTAGAATTCACTAGTGAATCTGTCTGAGCATAAGGTTTTCTTTTTTAGGAAGTTTTTTTGTTTTGTTTTGTTTTAAGATTTTATTTGTTTATTTGTCAGAGAGAGAGAGAGCACAAGCAGGGGGAACAGCAGGCAGAGGGACAGGCTCCCCACTGAGCAAGGAGCCTGATGTGGGACTCAATCCCAGGACCCTGGGATCATGACCTGGGCCGAAGGCAGATGCTTAATTAACCTACTGAGCCACCCAGCCGTCCCTTTTTAAGGAATTTTTAAGATTATGGATTCTCTTTCTTCAGCAGATATAGTACTATTCAGATTTTCTCCTTTTAGTCATTATATATTTTGAAGCTTTGTTACTACGTTCATATTTAGAATTGTTAAACCTTCACATTGGGCTAATCTTTTTATAGTTATGAAATGTCCCTTTTTATTCCTAGTAATACTTCTCTTATTATGAGTGTTCATATTATCTTATATTAATATGGCTATACTCACTTTGATTTAGGGCTTGCAGGATAGATCTTTTACCATCCTTTTACTTTCTGTTGTTTTTGTCCTTACATTAAAGTTTCTGGCCTAAAAACATCATAAGGTTTTTTGTTTGTTTTTAAATCTAGTTTGACTGTCTTTGTCCTCTAATTAGAATATTTAGACTGTCTAGTGGATTTTTATATGCATGGTCTGTGGGCTTTATGCAGTGTAATGATTTGTATGTTTATGAGTCTGTTCATCTTGTGGTTAATTTTCTCATGTATTTTAGTTTGTATCTTGAGATTTGTCATATCTGTTCTTTGTTCTTATGTATCTCCTGTTTCTTTTGGAATAGTCAAGAATTTCTTTTCCTCTTCTATTAATATCTTGGTTATAAGGTCTTTTCTTCTTTTAGTAGTTGCCCTAGAGATTACAACTCATATCCTTGATACTAAGGTTTAGTATTTTATTACAACCAGAACAATCTAGGAAAACTCTTATAGTTTATATCATTTTCCCTCTGTTTTTTGTATTATTGCTATAGTTTTTATTTCTACATATATTTGTAGCCCTACAAGATAGTTTTGTTACTGTTTTAAACTGGAACTATTGTTATATATTTTTAAAGCTTTATTTATTTGAGAGAGAGAGAGAGAGCATGGGGGGGAGGGGCAGAGGGAGAGAATCTTAAGCAGGCACCCTGCTGAGTGTGGAGCCCCATTCAGGGCTCCATCTCACAACCCATGAGATCATGACCTGAGCCGAAACCAAGAGTCAGACACTTAACCTGCTGAGGTACCCAGGTACCCCTAAACTGGAACTGTTGATATTTACCTACATTATTTACCCGTTCCAATATCCTTCCTTCTTGCATTTATACATTTTTATTCATCTTGCATCACTTTCTGTTTAATAAATTTCCTTTACTGTTTCTTTTAGTGCTGGTATACTCGAGATGAATTCTATCATCTTTTTTTTTTGTCTGTAAATGCCTCTGTTTTGCCTTCATATTTGAAGGCTGTTTTTATGACTAGTTCCTATTTTTTAATGCTTTAAATAGGTTATTGTCTTCTGGACTTTTTTTTTTTTAACCCGGTGAACAGTAAGTAGTCTCTTCTTATTGCTTCTTTGAAGTGATGTATCTTTTTCTTTTCTGGCTACTTTAAAGTTTTTCTTCTGTTCTATTCATTCATTCTTCTCTCATATCCTCTCATACTCCAGGTATATAGTGTTGAATCTGTTCACTCTTCCACATGTCTCTGATGTTCTTACTGTATTTTCAGTTTTTGTTGTTAATCTTTGTACTTTAATGTGTTTACTTTCTACTCACCTGTTTTTTTCTTCCATCCTGCTATTAAATCATTCTCTTCAATTTTTAATTTCAGTTACTGTATTTCTATCATTTGTTTTACTCTTATTTAAAGATTCTAGGTCGCTGCTTTATTTCTCCCTGTTTCCTTCTATTTACTTGATCATATTTATCATAGTGATTTATAGCCTTCTTAAGACAACGCCAATATGTGAATCACCTGTGTTCTATTTCTATTGTCTTTTTCTTTTCTTGGTTTTTAGTTACTTGACCCTTTGTTTATTTTAAAGCATACCTCATATTATTACATGATTGGATGTGAATATTGCATATTCAAAATCTTTGGCTCTGGATCATGCTGTTTTCCTCTTAAGAGAGTTAAGGTTTATTTATTCTAGAAAGTTGGCTTATCACACTGATTCTGTTAAAAAGTTTAGTTTTAGCTTTTTCTTTGATATACGGAGTGGCTCTTTGGGATCTCAAATGACAGTTGTAAATGTTTAGCAGAACCTCTTAACCTTGACGAGCCTTGAGCTATAACATCTATCTAGAGTGTTACGTACCTGCTCAAATTTCTGCTTACTTCCTTAGCTTCTTGGCATTAGCTTTTTGTTTGGTTCCTTGGATTTTTACTTTGTTTTTGCACAACATAGAGATTGGCAAGTGCCTTGGAGAGGAGTTTGCATGAAGATTTGCATTCACTTTCCCATGTTTCCTTTTCTCTGGAATTTTTTCCCCTCAAGTCACAGCCACATTGGCTGTACTAAAGTTCAACCTGTCTCTCCAGTCCAGAAAGACTTTTGCTTTCTGTTGGGACTCTGTTCCCCTAAAACTGTTGACAAGTGCCCCTAGGGACAAAGCCTGGTTGGATGTGAAGCTTGTGCATCTCTTTCCAGGGATTATTATCCATTGCCCTTTTAACAGTTTTTAAAAAGTATTTTGTGGGCCGCCGGGGTGGCTCATTCGTTAAGTGTCTGCCTTCGGCTCAGGTCATGATCCCGGGGTCCTGGGATCGAGCCCTGAGTCAGCCTTCCTGCTCAGTGGGAAGCCTGCTTCTCCCTCTCCCACTCCTCCTGCTTGTGTTCCCTCTCTCGTTGGGTCTCGCTCTGTCAAATAAATAAAATCTTAAGAAAAATAAAAATTAAAAAAAAAATATTTTGCTTACCCTTTACAGTTGTTTTTGGCTAGAGGGGTGGTGTGATCCAGCCTCTCTGATGTGGCCACAAATTGAATTGTTTATTTCTTAATAAAATTGTTTTAGATTTAATTGTATTCAGATAGAAGAAATGCTTTTTGAGTAGCAAACTATATGAATTGATTAGAATAGTGAACTACCTAAACATAAGTAAAAATTAATTATTTGGCTACATAAACCAAAGACTTAAGAAATTGGTAATTTAATAAGTTTTACAGAAAAATGTCAGTTAATGGGTGCCTGGGTGGCTCAGTCGGTTAAGCGACTGCCTTCGGCTCAGGTCATGATCCTGGAGTCCCGGGATCGAGTCCCGCATCGGGCTCCCTGCTCGGCAGGGAGTCTGCTTCTCCCTCTGACCCTCCTCCCTCTCATGCTCTCTGTCTCAAATAAATAAATAAAATCTTTAAAAAAAAAAAAAGAAAGAAAAATGTCAGTTAAGTGGTATCTGAGCATTAATTTTTGACGTGCATTTACATATTAAATTATATTTCATAAAATAGAATTATTGTGGCTAGTATATGAGGCTTTTAACATAGTCATAATATATAAAATGTAGGCCTTGGTTAAAATAACTTTTTTTAAGTAGGCTCCATGCTCAGTGTGAAGCCCAACACGGGGCTTGAATTCATAACCCTGAGATCAAGACCTGAGCTGAGATCAAGAGCCAGTTGCTCAACCAACAGAGACACCCATATGCCCCTAAAAATCACATTTAAACTAAAATATAAGCTGGAAATGTTTTCTTCACAATTTTTATAAAATTGCAGATTTTTATCAAAGATAGGTGAATTCTTTTTTCAGTAGATTTCTGATACTTGGCTTTATAAATATGTTTATTATTTCTCTATTGATATATATAATTCTGTAAATATATTCTTTTCTGGAGTTTTAAATGAAATAGTTTTGAAATGCTTTATTATAGCAAATATTTATCAGAACTGGATGTAAGTTAATTAAATAAATGTCTGCTGGTGTTAAAATCATGTTAAAATTTTAAAGTACCATATTAACATTATGAAGATAGGTCTGATTTGGTGGTATTATACAAAGAAATTGTTTAATAAGATTTTTATCAATAACTTAATATTTTGTGTATTTTTTAGGTGCATTGACATACAGCAGAGCAACGAGGTAGAGAGGACACAAGCACTTCGATTAGTCAGAAAGGTACGATCTATGCCTGAGAGAGAAGGTAGATTTTTGGTTTTTATGTTAAGTATTTTACATTTTTAGATTTAGACTGTTTTGTGAAATCTTTATATTAAAATTTAAAGGCTAAATTTTCGTTAAACATTTTTGTTTGATAAAATTATATGAGGTAAATAGGTCTGTTAAGCTTAGAGGTGAGCATAAATATTTTGTGTAATTATTCTATGTGACTGGGTACAGCTAGGACAATATTTTTTAATAAAATATTCACTGTAAAGAATACAGTAGTTTCCCCCCTCCCCCTTCACCCTCACCTCTTACCCAGAGTTTTGGTTACCGTGGTTTTCCTTCTGCCATATGGTTAGAAGATCTGTACTGTTATGTCACAATACCTACATCATCACCTCACTCATCTCATCACATAGGCATTTTATCATCTCACATCACCACAAGAAGGGTGAGTACAGTACATTAAGCTATTTTGAGAGAGAGAGAGAGACCCCATTCGTATACATTTTATTATAGTATAATTGTTCTATTTTATTATTAATCTCTTGCTGTGCCTAATTTATGAATTAAACTCTATCGTAGATATGTATGTACAGTAAAAAATAGTATACTTGACCTTTGAACTTGATGGGTCTATTTATATAGATTTTTTTCAGTAAATAGAGTACAGAACTGTAAATGTATTATCTCTTACGATTTTCTTTAGCTCCCTTTATTGTAAGAACATAGTATATAAAACATACACAAAATATATGTTAATTGACTGTTTATGTTCCTGGTAAGGCTTTCAGGACTTTTAGTATAGTTTATATATAGAGTTGAGTACTGTCTGTGGTTTCAGTATCCACTGGGGGTCTTGGAACATATCCCCCATGGATAAGGGAGTAGGGAAGAACTACTGTATTTCTTCCCTTAGTAACCATGTAAATGAAATTACTGCTTTTTGATATATTATTAGAGAAAAAGGATTACTTGTTCCCCACTCTACTTTTCTCTTATTTGCATGCTTGGAGTTAATGCCATTAAATGGACGTGGCAAAGAGTTACAAGCTGGTTGTTTTGAAGACGAATTTAGATATAGTCCATAGGCAGTTTCAATAAGCAGTTCAGACTGTTGTACAGGACAGGTCAGAATCTAAATTCTGCAATAAAGGGTGTTAGGGATAACCCATTAATGCTTCCAATGATAGGTTTTCAAGGAATTTTTGGTTGTTATTTAATGTAATGCCCTAATGGCAAAACAGTTAACTGAGAGTTAACTTGGTTAGGACACAGTTATGTAAGAATATTTTCATGTTTCATCCTAAACATTTATGAGACGTATGCAGTATATAGTTGTTTTAATGTAAAAACATCTAAAATTAAAGTATTTTAAAAAAATTTTTAACCCTCTCCTCTTTACCCATCTTTGAGTTCAGTGCATACTTCAGAATGGTAAAGTGTTGAATTTGTACATTAACTAGATCTCCTCTTTTTCTTTTTTCTTCCAATTGTCCAGCTTGGGGTTAGTAATAATACCCACAGGTGAGCATAGTAAGGAAGAGGTAAATGGATGAGTGTCTTAAAAGAAATTTACAATTCTAGTAAGAGTGATATTGAAGATAGATTACAATATTTTTGTGGTAGGTAAGTGTCATATTGGGACTGTGATTTGACTCCTCAAATTTAAATTTAAAAATTAGATTTATGGTTTTTACTTATTCATAGTCTCTCCTACTGCCATGATTTTGAGAATTCAAGATAAGAAAATAAAATTTGTTTCTGAAGAACCTAGAATAACTTTCTGGCTATTTGAGGTGTATATATGTCAATATTTATCATACTAGGAATTATAAGTGAGTAATTAAAATATATATTAGCATATTAAAAATAACAACCCATCACATATAAACATATTTTTGTAAAAATATATTTTCCGAAAGAAACTTAACAGAATGGCATTATTTTAGATCTTTGCAAATGTCTTTAGTGTTTGTCTTGATGGAAGGTAGGAGCTGGATTGTCATATTTGCTTCTTCATTCAATCTGTTGTGATTTCATGTTCAGTAGAGCCTCTGGTAAACTTCAGCATATACTTCTGAGAGACTGAGAGTAAAAAAGACAAATAATGTCTTTGTATTTTATTAAAATAATTTTAACTTCACAGAATCTCTGAAAATATCCTAGAGACCCTTGTTTCCTGGACCAAACTTTGAAAATTGCTGCCCTAAAAATTGCATTATTCCAGATAGATTCAAGCAATTAAATTCAGCTTCTTTGAGTTATTCAGTAAATATTTTATTTCAGTTTTGTAAAATGTTTTGGCATGATACAATTTAGTTTATAAAATAGCCCAGTCAAAGTAAACAGACCCTTAACAATTTAGTAATGCTATTACAAAAATATTGTTTTCTTCTGTTGTCTTCTAAAATACAGACTAATTTGAGGCAGATATCATTTGTGAATCCAAGAGCAGGAAAATTGCTTATACCTGATGGTAGGATGTAGGCTCAGAGGAATTGTGGTGCAGGGTTCCTCCTTGGTTTAGCTAAAAGCAGATAGAGTTAAAAGGGAAGCATACTTGCTGAATGAATAGCGGCCTCTATTGGTTAGAGGAACTGTAATTTCAGTAGTATTTTTAACAACCAAAGCACATATTTCTTTTTTTCAGCAACATCTTGGCAATGGAGCTAGTAGAAATTAATGTTAATATTATAATGGCTAGGTCACTGTGTTTTTGTGGTTTTTTTTTGTATGCATTTTAAAAGTTTTAAATTTTTCTATTGAAGTATTAATCTTCTTTATTTTAAAGAAAAGGAAGAAACATTTGTTGCTTTAGGATAACTTACTCGATGAGTAATTAAGGAAATTCATGTTATTTTTCCTTCTGTTTCTCCTGTCTCATTCATTTGGAAGATTTTTTGTTTGTGTGCTCATTTTCAGTGTCTCTGATTTTTTTTTTCCCTTTCTCTCCAATCCAGGGAATCCTTCTTGGTTTTTGTCTCTCTGGTTTTCTATATAATTTTCCCACTTTTCAGCTGTTACTACTCTTTATCCAATTGAAATTATACTTACTGGCTGCCTAATTTAACCATCAATTTTCCTCATATATTATTTCTTTATTCATGTAGTAAGAGATTAACATAACACAGATTTTTTATAGTTGAAAGGGATTCATTTAGGGAATCACTTGCCCTTGATACATAGGATTATAAATCCAGTAACATCCAATACAAATTAATTATCCCTACTCCAGAGACCTGTTATTTTGAAATTGTTCATCTACCAGTCTTTATTAGTCATTAACTATGTAATTTGTTTTCTTTCTAATTTCCACACTGAAGATATGTTAGCTATTTTCAGTATTCCAAATATATTATTGCCAATTAAACTTTTCATTTAAAGTAAGATTCATCCAGAGTTTTGTCACCAGAAATACACTATTTGCATCATACTTTTTGAAGTATTAAAAATAGATTATGGATTACTAACTTTACCTTTTGGCATAGCAACAAGTGGTGGTAGGAGATAGGGAGATTATTAGGCATCTGTTGCAGTAAAGTGAGAAAGAATGAGGACCCAAGTTAGAGTTTGATGGGAGAGAGAATATGGATAGTGAGGTAAATTGGTAGGACAGGACTTGGTGGCGATTATATGGGTAAGAGTCAGGAATGGAATAGTACAGTAAGCATGTTGACAGCTGTTTTTACCACTGATTTCCTTTGTCTAGGTACTGAAAAGTTGTATAAAATATAGTTCCTATTTGAGAGGAGCTTAGACTCTCAGAAACATTAAATCTTGTCATTTGATTGATTTATAGTCTGAACTATTAGGAAAAAAAGCCAACATTTTTCCATAGTAACAAGTATTAACATTTATTGCATCAGTTATTCATTATAGTAACCCTTTGAAATGTTCATATGAAGAAGAAGATTAAATTTGATGCCTGGATCTTATAAATGTTCTATGGTTATAAACACCTCAATCTGAACAAAATAGCTTTTAAACATGTATTATGAAGTAAATAACTTCTTTTTCTGATTCCTCCCTGTTACAGATGATTACTGTGAATGCTTCCTTGTTTCCTAGCTCTGTGGCCAACTCATTAATAGCAGTTGGAAATGATGGACTTCAGGAAAGAGACAGAATGGTCCGAGCATGCATTGCCATTATATGTGAACTAGGTCAGAATTTTCTTCAAGTAATAAAAATGAAGCATTTTAGGAAGTGTATATATAAGAATGTAACATTTTTTAATGTGAACTGGGTCAGAATTTTCTCCAAGTAATAAAAATAAAATGTTTTAGAAAGAATATAAGAATATGACATTTTAAAATGCCTTTCATGAATGAATTCTTATTTATTGCTACAAAGATATGAAAAATTTTGTTTATAGGAATATAGAAATTGTCCAGATTCCAGTGTTTAGAATAAAATTGCTTTAAGTCTGGTTCTCAGACATTAGTTAACCACACAATATCTTAATGTCGGTTAAAAAACAATCTATCAGGGCGTCTGGGTGGCTAAATGGTTAAACGTCTGCCTTCGGCTCAGGTCATGATCCCAGCGTCCTGGGATTGAGTCCCGCATCAGGCTCCCTGTTCCTTGGGAGCCTGCTTCTCCCTCTGCCTCTCTCTCTCTGTCTCTCATGAATAAATAAAATCTTTAAAAAAAAAAAAAAAACTATCATACATTAAAAAAAAAATCTAAGTGCAAAAGGATTAGAGTTAAATGGGGAAAAAATGGAAAAAAATGGATGAGCATTTATCTGATCACTGTAAGGAAAAGGAGTCTTGAATTATCAAAAGAAATAAACAGATTTCAGCAGCTATAGATTCTATTATAAGGAGACAAAAAAAACGTGCAGTGCTAGAACAAACAAAAAATAAATGTACAAACATGATAGGTAAATAACTTATTTATATACAGATAAATAGGAAAAATAAATAATTCTCAAGAAATATATGGCTAATCAACAAATTTAAAAAGTTCAACCTCACTTAAAACCAAAAAATATAATTTTAAATGACAAGAGAAGATATTTTTTTTCCCATCAAAAGTAGAGCTGATGTAGGTTACATTCACTCTTGATATAATAAACAAATTAATAACAAAATCATAAACTAAATTTCAGAGAATCAAACCCTATTATTGAAGATTTAAAGGTACTATTCACAGTACATATTGATTTATAGACAAAGTCGGAAAGTTAAGGACATTTTGAAAATAATATAAATTTGACATGTCAGTGTATAGGAGGCTTGGAAAGCTATACTCGGAGTTAACTTCTTATCATAAAATGCTTTTATACTTAAGCAAAAAACAGTGAAAATAAGTGCATAAGCCCAAGAAATAGAAAAAGGAAAAAAAATCAATTTTAAGGTAAGCAGGAAGAAAGCAACAATGAAATTAAGAGTCCTAATTAGAGAACAAGATTGATTATTTAAAATAATCTATGTTACTTGGAGAGAAACATACACAGGTACACTACCATACACTAATGTCTGTATTTTAGACATTAGTGATATGGATTAGTGATCCATAGTGATTTAGAGCAAAGACTTTGGGCTATACAGATCTGGTTTTGATTTTTTTGCTCTATGACATACTAGCTTTATGACTTGGACAAGTTATGAGACTCTCTTGGACCCATTTTTTCCTTAGGTAAAATGAAGGTCATGGTTTTCACCTTAAAGAATTATTGTGAACA
Organism: Neomonachus schauinslandi; assembly: GCF_002201575.2. Taxonomy (NCBI): domain Eukaryota; kingdom Metazoa; phylum Chordata; class Mammalia; order Carnivora; family Phocidae; genus Neomonachus; species Neomonachus schauinslandi. The sequence goes on from NC_058409.1 coordinate 120,429,105, forward strand.
ATAAGTAATAATAATAATAGTAGTAGTAATACCACCAGCTAACACTCATGTAATGCTTATAATGAGTGAGTATTTCCAGGTTCTTTACATATGTTAATTCTAATCTACATAAAATTCTAATCTAGGTACTTCACTACCTAGCACATAGTAAATATGTTTGAAAAAATGAAAGTCCGAGAAATAAAAGATTAATATACAAATGAGGAAGAAAAAATAATAGTTTTTTTAAAATTACGAAATAATTTTTATAAATATTTGAAAACCTTATTGAAATGAATGGGTTTTCAGAGAAAATTTTATTTCCAGTTGACTCAAAAAGTAGAAAACACAATAGATAAAAACCATAGAAGTACTTGGTGAAATAATTGCCTCCAAAAAGACTCATTCAGGTAGTTCTGTCTTAAAATTATTTCAAGGAACAGAGTTCTTATATACTGTAATCTAATTGAAAGTATTAAAATATGGAAACCTACCAATTTTTTAATGCAGCTATCATTTTAAATGCATATACACATAGATATACATATACACACACATACCTATACACATATATAAAATAAAATAATTAAAAACCTCCTTTGTTAACATACTAGAATATTTATTTCAGATCAACACTGTATTATTCTTAATGGTGGATCTCTATAAATACTATAAACTTTTAATTCCTAATTAAATTAGTATTGCTAAAAACTTTCAGCCAGGTTAGTAAATTAAAATAAATGAAATGAAGTTTACATATTGTAGATGATATATCTAGAAAACTCTGAATCAACTGAAAAACAGAACTTAAGTAATTCAGGACAGTGAAAGTGGGTGAAAATACAGATTTGATAGATTTATTTTGTGTTTCAGCAATAAAATCAGTAAATATATTAGAGAAAAAAGATACTATTTTCAAAGTAGTAAAGAAAACTATATATAACAAAACTTGTTAAGAAATATGTATGACTTGTGCGTGTGTTTGGGAGGGGTACTTTTGACACTTGAATTTGTCAAATTGATTCTTAATAACATAGAAATGAGAACATTGGTTGTGTAGTGGAGGGGATACTGATTGAAAAGTGGTATGAGGGAACTTTCTAGGATGATGAAATTTCTGTATCTTGATTGGATATTGGTTACAAGAGTATAAAAATTGTCAAAATTTATTGAACTGTACCATTAAGATGTGTAAATTATACTATATGTAATTATATATACCTCAATTTAGAAAAAACAGAAGAAACCTAATTCTAAAATTAGGCTAGAATAAACATGAGAGATCCAACCATGAAAACATTTTTGAGAAACAATAATGGAAGGGAAGGGAAAGGGTTTTCTTTTTAATGTATTTTTACAAAAACTATTAAGCTAGGTTATTAAGAGAGAAAAATGGAAAGGAATTGAGTTGCAGACTCTGGTATATAGAAAACTTTAGTATACCAAAAGGATAAAATCAGTTTGGGAAGCATGCTGGGATAATTGATTAAACATTTGGAAAACAGTTGAATTTATCAATATTAAACAAAACTCACTTTCCCGACAGATTGAAAACTGGAATGTATAATCATGAACTCATTTAAAGCACACAGTTGTATGTGCGGGCATGATCAGAAAATGCCTGATCTTTGAAGTAAGGGAGGAATTTCTGAGTTTAAAATCCGAGATTAAAATCTAAAGTTAAATTGCAAAGCAGATAAAAGATTTGAAATAGACGAACGGCTAATATAGCCACATTAAATGAGCAACTTCTTGCAATTGATAGGAAAGAAGAACCATTCCAGTAAAATATGGACAAAGGATATAAAAAAGCAATTCAGTGACATTAAAAAAAAAATTAGGGTTTTGGGAAGAGTATATTCAATGACTCTTATTAGATACATTTTATCCACGTTTTAAATGTCTTTGACTAGAAAGTTTTTCAAGTCAGAAAGGAAATTGTTTCAAGATAAAATCCCAGATTTCTGGATTACTTTTTATTATTTATCCCCTATATACTTTATTAAGTTTTTCTTTTTTATTTTAGCACTTCAGAATCCAGAGGTGGTGGCCCTTCGAGGTGGACTAAACACCATCCTGAAAAATGTGATCGATTGCCAATTAAGTCGAATAAATGAAGCCCTCATTACTACAATTTTGCACCTCCTTAATCATCCAAAGACCCGACAGTATGTGCGAGCTGATGTAGAATTAGAGGTAGGAACTTTAATATCCTTTTCTAGTTTTACAGGATGGCTTTAAATACATACATAGTCTTACTTTGAAATTTTTAAGTTAATAGATGCAGCACAACGTTAATTATCAAACAATTTAATTAAGACTGACTTATCCCCAGCAATATTTTATGGCTTATTCAGTTTGGACTGAATTGAAAATATTATTCTCAAGAATAGTTCATCAACATGTAAAGTGAAGTTTATTTTTTTTATTATCTGTGAAAACTTTATTAAGCCAGTTAAAGCACAAGTGAGGTTGCATATACATTTACCTACTTATTTAAGAGAACCATTTCTTTTTAAGAACTTTAGTACGTTGTGTGAATAGCTCCCGCTCATTATATACTATTTATTAACCCATGCTAAAATTCTCTGAACTTAGAAGCACTTGTTAGCAACTAATGACCGTATATACTTGAAAGAAATAGAATACAGATCTTTCTTTTTAAAATACACTACAGTTTAATTTTTTTTTTTTTAACTAATTTAGTGTTTTTTTACAGTTAGTCTAAAATAGTAAGACTGCTACGTACTCTTTTTTATAATAAAGTGTGTAGTGGAGGTTGGAACAGAATTACCGCAAACTGATCTTACAGTTTTTCTGTGTGAATGTACTACATTGTTGTCCATTGTAGATGCCATTCAGAGTAAGATTAAACCAAGGTTTTGTTTATATTTGGGTATGAAATTATGCAAAGTATAAAGTATAGTATTGTTCTCTAGCGTGTATGTCTAAATCATTTTATGAAATTTGTCTTAAATCTTATAGTTCTGGTTTTATTAGGGCCAGTAGAAGTATTTGAGATTATAAAAGTGACAGCTTTTATCATTAACTAATAAATAAGTACAATTTTCTCCTCAATAAGTGATTTCAAATACAGTCATTATTTATGGGAGTCCATTGGGAATAAACTAGCATTTTTGATATTTTATCATATGTTTAGTGTAAGTTTTTTTTTTCTTTTAATCAAGTAGAACTATAATTTTAGGATTGGTGAGATGACTACAATAAAGGAAGATAATATGTGTAGGCCTGTTTTTTATTCCTATGTAATTATAAAGCAGATTAGCAAAGCCTTTATTAAGTAAAAAAAACCTCAAAAGAATATGGTAGGCATTTAAATACAGTAGTGTCTTTGCTTATATCTATTTCTTTAAAACCACAAATGTTTGTTCTTTTCTCCTTTAACAGGATCCCCCCAGAATAGCATAGTGATTTAGAGCAAAGACTTTGGGCTATACAGATCTGGTTTTGATTTTTTTGCTCTATGACATACTAGCTTTATGACTTGGACAAGTTATGAGACTCTCTTGGACCCATTTTTTCCTTAGGTAAAATGAAGGTCATGGTTTTCACCTTAAAGAATTATTGTGAACAATAAGTAATAATAATAATAGTAGTAGTAATACCACCAGCTAACACTCATGTAATGCTTATAATGAGTGAGTATTTCCAGGTTCTTTACATATGTTAATTCTAATCTACATAAAATTCTAATCTAGGTACTTCACTACCTAGCACATAGTAAATATTCAGCAAATACTGGTTACCTTGGGTATTATTCTTCATCATCAACTTTAATATCACATCTTTATTATATAGTCTGCTAAGAGAACATTGTCCTCATTTTTATTAATTATATTTTACAAATTTTGATTCCAAATTCATACTATGATTTTCATTTCTCCATACAAAGGAACTACTTTCAGTGCTGCTGTATCTGTTGTTAGGCCCAAATCTTCCTCCTCTTAAAAATCCCTTTTTAAATTTACCCTGGCTTTTATTTCTGCTATCTGTGATATGTTTTGACCTCAGACAGGAAAATGTGTGGATATAATATAATGTTACCAGAATAGACAGTCTGTAAGGGTTGTAAATCAATTGTAATTTTTTATAGTAATTTTTAAAAACTATATCTTTTAAAATTACACTTCAGAGTAGAATAAGGTAGTTCACAGCATCTGCTATGGAAGCTAGAAAAGCAGGATAATTATGAAAGTCATATATTTAAAGCAGTATAGAGCTGTGAAAGCAGTAAGGGCCAGAGAGAGTGAAATTTGTTAGAGGGAAGATTCTTTGAGAGTTGCCCTGAATATCTACAGATGCCCTTGGGGGCATTTGCAGATTTGGGGCACAGGCTAAAGGCTAAGAACATGATGTGGGCCTAGTAGACCAGAGTATTTGGCAGTCATGCAGGTATGGTAAGCCTAGAGATAAGAAAAGTCCCTAGACTAAGTCTGATGTACCCGTTTAGGTATTTGCTGAAACAAGACTGTGCAGGGCAAAAGCCAAGATGTTAAAACCTGAGGAAAGCACAGTGGAATATGCTGTAGTCCCCAGTTTATAGAATGCAAAGGCCTTCTAGGAGGGGCCATGGGCAACAGTTGAAAGGCCCGAAAGAAGTAGTGAATTTACACTGGTTATATGCAATTTCTTTTTTCCTTGGGGCCATTTATTGATCAATATATAATTGGAAAAACTGAAAATCCCGGCAGGCCTTTGCTGGGATCAGAAAAACCAAAGGAGCTTTTGGCATTTGTATGGTACTAAAATGACAAAAACTGGGTATTTCATAGCTGATTTCTTGTTCTTGACATATCCCAAATTCTGAAGCTTTTCTGGATGGGTAGCTAAGATTTAAATTCAAAACTTAAGAAATATGTAGAAAAGATTACCAGTTTCTCATTGCTAAGAGAAAAATATTTGCTAAGCTCTCTATTGAAAGCCCTGGAAGACTATACTTAAGAACACGGGAAAACCAAAGGTATACTCAGTCTTCTCAAAATTACAATGTAGTCTCAATTTAATACAGTTGGTGATAAGGATAAGATGATCAGCCCCCCCCCCCCCCCCCCCCCCCCCTAACAGAGGAAAGGATAAACCATTTCTGATGGAGGTAACATCATTTGGAACCTTTTATAATATTCACAGTGTCCGACATTCACTTGTTAATTTGATTGAATGTCATGCAAAAAGATATGACCATCTGACTAAACACCCAAAAGAAAAACATTCTATAGAAACATGCCCACAGGTGATCCAGATAGTGCAGTTAGAGGGAAAGACTTTAAAACAACCATGCAGGGTGCCCAGGTGACACGAGGCAGTTAAGCATCCCACTCTTGGTTTCAGCTCAGGTCATGATCTCAGGGTTGTGGGATCAAGCCCCACAGCACAAAGTCTGCTTAGGACTGTCTCACTCTCTCTCTCTGCCCTTCCCGTCCTGTGCTTGCTCACATACTCTCTTTTTCTCTCACTCTCAAATAAATAAATCTTTAAAAAAAATAAATAAAACAACCATGCTTAATTTGTTTAGGAAAATGAAGAAAAAAAGGAAGAAAATAATGGAGAATTTGACTAGATAATTGAAATACACAGATGATGGGGCGCCTGGGTGGCTCAGTCGTTAAGCGTCTGCCTTCGGCTCAGGTCATGATCCCAGGGTCCTGGGATCGAGTCCCACATCGGGGTCCCTGCTCTGAGGGAAGCCTGCTTCTCCCTCTCCCACTCCCCCTGCTTGTGTTCCCTCTCTCGCTGTGTCTCTCTCTGTCAAATAAATAAATAAATAAATCTTTAAAAAAAAAAAATACACAGATGATTTCAATGGAAGTTCCAGTACTGAAAAATATAATACATGAAATCTGAACTCAATGAAAAATTAATCTTGGACAAGAAGATATTAGTACATTAGAGGAAAAGTCAATAATAATATCCAGGGTAAAGCATAGAGAGGAAAAAGAAAGGGATGAATAGAACACAACAAAGGTGATGAAACATAATTTTGTCTTTGGAGAAGAAAGAGAAAATGGTTGCAAATATCCAAAGAGACAATGGCCAGAACTTTTGTTTCTAAAACTGTTGAGACTTCATGCTCCCAAAGCTCACAAAACTCCAAATAAGATAATACAAAGAAAACATACAGGCACATCATGGTAAGATTGTTGAAAACCAAGATAAATAAAAACCTTGAAAACAGCTCGAGGGCGGGGGGGGAACCATATTACTTTCAAAGGAACATGTCTGATAGCTGATGCCCAGCAGAAATCATGGAAACTAGAACATAGTAAAGTGGCATCTTTAGAGCACGGAAAGGAAAAAATGCCAGCCTAACCCAGAGAAAATGTCTTTCAAAAACAAAGGTAAAATAAAAGCTTTCTTGAGACTAAGAAAAAAAAAGACCAAATAGAATGTAAAGAAACACTACTCTTGGGAAGCCTGGGTGGGTCAGTTGTTAAGCGTCTGCCTTCAGCTCAGGTCATGATCCCAGGGTCCTGGGATTGAGCCCCACATAGGGCTCTCTGCTCTGCGGGAAGCCTCCTTCTGCCTCTCACACTCCCCCTGCTTGTGTTCCCTCTCTCGCTGTATCACTCACTCTCTGTCAAATAAATAAATAAATAATCTTAAAAAACAAACACACATTACTCTTTCTTGGATTACTTGTCCTTATGTCAGGAAGACACTAAAATGGCCCAAGGGGAGGTACCTGTGCGGAGGAGCTAAACTCTTGCTGACAATTAGCACATTGTGAGTGAACCATCTTGAAACAGATCCTCTAGCTCCAGTCAAGTCTTCAGGTGACTGTAGCCATGACCAGTATTTTGACTGCAATCTTAATGAGGGCCCATAAACCATAACTGCATAGCTAAGCCTCACAGGATTCCTGTGAGGGATCTTTTACCTATGCATGATTTTGTAGGATCTTTTACCTTTTACCTATGCATGATTTTGTAGTATCTTACATCGGTTACTTAGAAAATATTGTTTCATAGATTCCTGACTCACAGGAACCATATGAGATAATAAATATTTATTGTTGTTTAAAAAATGAGATACACAAAGAATAAAAGAGTAAAGGGAGTCCTCAGTCAGAGGGAAAATGATCTAAGACAGACAAGGAAATGCAGGAAGGAATGAATAATGACAGAAAAGGCAAATATATGATTAAATATAAAAGAATACTGATTGTCAAAAGCAATTTTAATAATGTCTTATGTATTTTAAATTATATTTAATATTAAAAATTAGACCACAGTAATGCAGTAGGCACGGCGGGAGAGTTGGCAAATGAGATTTAGTAGTTAAAAGTTTAAAATGAATGACTTTATTAGCAAGATTGCTGAATACAAGTACAATACACCAAATAACTTGGATTTTTTTATACTAGCACTGAAAGGAGAAGGTAATTTATAAAATAGAACCACTTAGTAATGTTCAAAAGCAAGCAAAACTGAGTCATAGTTTTAAAAGTCAGGATAATAATCTTGGGGTAGGTAGTGACTGAATCTAAAGAGGGAATAAGGAGGCTTTAAGGATGCTGATGTTTTCTTCATCTGGTGCTAGTTACAGGAATGGGCTTAGTTTGAGAAAATACACCAAACCTTACATTCATGGTTTGTGCACTGTTTTATATGTATGTTATACCTCAATTTAAAAGTTCAGAAATTCAATTTGTACATTAAAAAAATCACTCAAATTGGGCGCCTGGGTGGCTCAGTCTGGTCTGCCTTCAGTTCAGGTCATGATCGGGGGTCCTGGCATTGAGGCTGCATCGGGCTCCCTGCTCAGTGGGGAGCCTGCTTCTCCCTCTCCCCTTGCTCCTCCCCCCTGCTCATGCTCTTTCTCTCTCTCTCTGTGTCAAATAAATAAAATCTTAAAATAAAAAATCACTCATATATTCCTTGATGATGAGTTTGAAGAACTAAATTCTCAAACAGCATACCCAATAAAGATATAGAGAAATTAATTTTAGCTTGTTACAGGAAGAATGTGTTTTATAATAAGGACTCTTTTTTTTCCTTCTTCTTTTCCTCCTTTTTTTTATTAGCGAATTTTAGCACCCTATACTGATTTTCACTACAGACACAGTCCAGATACAGCTGAAGGACAACTCAAGTAAGTACCGTTTGTTCCTAGTAATTTTATAAGGAGGTGTGTATGTTGCTGTTCAAGCTTTTAGATTTGCCTGATGGCATGTAGAGTCAGAGCAATGTGAGTTTAAGCAAATTTCCTATTTCATAGTTATGTTGTGGTTCTCATAATTAGCTGTGGTTTAAAAAATTAAAAATAAGTTATGAGAAATTGAAAGACTCAGAATTAATCTTATTTAAAATAATGTAAGATAGGCTGCAGTAGAAACCTAGATCTTTAGTTATTTTTCTATTGTATGTATTTTTAGCATAATTACATTGAGAGACTAAAAGAATGAAATAACAACAGGGAGTAGAATAAAGAGCTGCCTTAAACTGAGTAAGCAGAAAGATATATTCTGTAGAATTTTGGAGGTTAGTGGGGAAATAAAAGGAGATGGGGTAAAGGTTGTTTTCCAGAAATGAAGCAGGGTAATTTTCAGTATCTTTTTGGAGAGAAAAGCACATGTTCATGAGGTATTCTGGTAAACTATAGATTGATTCAGGGATCAATGTATTAATGTAGTATCTGTGAAGATTTTGCAGATGGTGCTATTAAAATAAATGTGCTGTGAAGTGTTTTTCTAGTAGGATTGTTGGACTGCAGACATAAGCACTTATTTGATAGATAGTATATAATTTAAAATTCTTAAGTTTTAGAATATTGTGAAATGGGGATATATTTGTTGTTTTTCATTTTTATGGAAAATAGTGGTTTTATATCTTTAATCATTTCTGTATCACTGTGGACTGATCATACCCTAACATTCCATGACCTGAGCTAAGAAATCAAAATAGATGTTCTTTGTTTTAGACTTCTCAAATCTTACCCCTACTAAGTTGTGATTTGGGATTCTTAGGCCCCTTTCTTGGCTTTCCTGATGACGCTTAACGTTCTCCTTATTGATGGGAGAAATGCACTTTCCACTGTTAAATGACAAATTACTATGAATGTAGCAGCTTAAAATAACATCAATTTATTATATTAGCTCACAGTTCAGTAGGTCAGAAGTCTGGCATAGCTCTTATCTGGAAGTTCTGATGAAAAATCCATTTCTAAGCTCATTCAGGTTGTTGGCAGAATTTACTTTATTGCTATTGTAAAACTGAGGTCTCTGTTTCCTTGCTGTCATCTGGGGTCTACTCTTAGCTTCCAGAGGCCACCCTCTTTCCTTGGCACGTGGCTCCCTCTGTCTTCAAACAGAACAGAAATTCCTCAGATCCTTCGCTCTGAATCTCTCTTTCTCTTCTGCCACTAGCTAGTGAAAGCTCCAATTAGATCAAGCCTACCAGATGATCTCCCTTTTAAGGTCTGCCAGGCTATATAACATTAAATTAGTCACAATCATGGCAGTGATACCATATTCACAGGACCCAGGGATTAGGGCATGGAATCTTGAGAGGATGGCGGACATTTTTAGAATTCTGCCTACCAGGATGAGTGAGAGATGAACCTGGCTATTTTTTAGAGTTGGAGGGGGAAGGTACATTCCACCAAAATCCTTCCTTATCTGTTTGGTTCTGTACTTTACTTCCATTTAGTTCCTGGAGTATGGGTAGTTTCTGGAGCATGGGCCAGGGAACAAGGGAAAATGGAGTGATTTTTTAAAAATACTACAAATTTATTAAATAGGTTAGAGAATGGATTACCAGGCGGTTACTGTAAGTATGTCACTAACACTTTCTTTTCTTTTCTTTTTTTTCCTTTGAGAGAGAGTGAGCATGAGCAGGGGGGAGGGGCAGAGGGAGAGAGAAAGAATCTTAAGCAGGCTCCATGCTCAACCTGGATCCTGTTGCGGGGCTCTATCTCATGACCCTAGATCATGACCCGAGCTGAAATCAAGAGTTGGGCACTTAACCGACTGAGCCACCCAGGCACTCCTGTCACTAACATTTTTTTTTTTTAAGATTTATTCCTTTATTTGAGAGAGAGAGAGTACAAGCAGGGGGAGAGGCAAAGAGAGGGAGAGGGAGAAGTAGACTCCCCGCTGAGCTGGGAGCCCGATGTGGGGCTCGATCCCAGGACCTGGAGATCATGACCTGCGCCTTAGACACCCAACCATCTGAGCCACCCAGGTGCCCCTGTCACTAATATTTTTAAGAGAAGGAGCACTGAAAGCTTTATCCCATAATTGTCCAATGCTCATTTCTTCCACCACCCCATCTCCTCATTTTAGTTTCTCTTATATTCTCACTTATTTGATGCTGTAGAGCTTAGTGTGGCTTGTTAGTATGTCCTTTTAAGTGTTTAATTTTTCTTTTGCAGACCGATTGCTCACTGTTCTTTAACTTGATTTTCTTTTTTTTTTTTTTTTCAGTCCACCCCCTCTTGTTTTTTCTTTCCCAGTTCTCTGGATTTCTGTATTCTCACAATTGTTAAGGACTTTATTAGAGAAGACAAAAAGCTAGCACAGAAAAAGACAGTTGAGAGAATGGAGGTGGTTGAGGTGGCATAAATAGTGTAAGATTGCTATTAAGTATTGATACTGGCCATAAGCCAGTGGAAAATACTTAATGAATATAAATAGTTCTATTGCTTGATTAATGGTCATAAACTATTGCATAAGAAAGAATGGTGAGATATTTGGATACACAATTAGAAAAAAATAGCTGGTGATGATAATATCTAGTTATTTAATAATACCAGTGAATATATGGATTGTTGAGCTTGCGTGTTAGAAATGCTGAAATAAAAAAAGAAAAGAAAAGAAATGCTGAAATAAGTTTGGGGCAAGAATTTTCAAGTCAAGAGAATACATGTGGTAGGGCACCTGGCTGGCTCAGTGAGAAGAGAATGTGACTCTTGATCTTGAGGTCATGAGTTCAAGACCTACATTGGATGTAGAGATTACATATGTAGATAACAAATAAGCTTAAAAAAAAAAAGAATACATGTGGTAAAAGTAAGAGGTAATTTTCTTTGCTAAGGGGTAGCCTTTTGACAAGGATGCTTATTAATAAATAGGGCGGTGCTGTCTGTAGTGCTCAATTAAAGGTGTTAATGAGGTATCTAAGAATAGTTTTCAGAAAGAGCAGGAAAAGTAGAACTAAATTGAAAAGTGGAATTTATAACATTTTAAACTATGTTGGGGATTTTAGATTTTTACTTTCTTTTTCTAAGTAATCTCTACATCCAGTGTGGGGCTCGAACTCATAACCCTGAAATCAGGAGGCACATGCTCTACCGACTGAACCAGCCAGGCGCTCCAAACTATGTTGGGAATTTTAAATTGGGGTGGGGGTCAGCATATAATTGGGTAATTTTCTTTGAGGTAGATCTGACCTTTTTTCTTCTTTTAACATGTTTTATTTCCTATGCAAATATTTAAATGTTAACTAATGATAGTTTTTTTTCCTGATACAGTAGAGGAATATCTCACTTTTTATTTTCACATTTAATTTCTTTGATCTCTGCCCCTTGTGCGCGTCCCCCCAGAGAAGACAGAGAAGCGAGGTTTCTAGCTAGTAAAATGGGAATCATAGCAACATTCCGGTCATGGGCAGGTAAGTTATTCTGTGCTGCTTAATAAGAAAAACTTGATTATTTTTTCAAATGTTAAATTACTATTGCAGCATCTAATTTAGATGTTAACCTAGTTTTAACTTTGTATGTTATTATTAGAGTGAGAGGGATTTGTACAAAATTACTAAAATTGACTATTTGTAAGTCAATGTACTAATGATTTACCTGGGTGATTAAAAAGTCTTTCTGTGGACATGAGCTTTCCATTTGCCTTGGGTAAATACCCAAATGGAATTGCTGAGTCACAAGGTGGATATATATTTAGTTTTATAAGAAACTGCCAGACTTTTTATCAAAATACCTACATATTTTATTTTCCCATCATCAGTGTATATGAGTTCCAGTTGCTCTGCATCCTTGCCAGCATTTCATGTCCTCTTACATTTTAGCCATACTGGTGGGTGTGTGATGGTATCTGATTGTGAATGTTACTTAGATTTACCCAATGACTAATGATACTGAATATTTTGTATGTGTTTATTGGCTATTCACATATCTTCCTTTGTGACATGATATTAATGTGCTTTAAATTGTTTGACTTAATTCTCCCACTTAAAATTTCAAAAGACAAATGCCAAGCAGATTTTTTCACTTGATTTTAGGTTAAGAAGGTATTACGTAAGAGAGACAGAACGTTGTCCTACTCTCTCCAGTATTCTGACCCTGAGACATCAGCAAGCAGGAGTAGTAGGCAGTCAGATTGATGAACTTTTTTGGGTATGCAACAAGCAGAAGAAGCAATTTAAATGATAAAATTACTGATAATCTCTAGTCAGTAGGGAAATGTTACTTTATAACCAAATAAGAGCATAATTTTGGAGTTATCTGGAGAAATACCACAGATTTTATATTATGAATGCATTGCTATAGATTTTTTTTTTTGAAATTTAAATCAGTGATTTTTTCTTTTTTATCCTCTTTAGGTATTATTAATTTATGTAAACCTGGCAACTCTGGGATCCAGTCTCTAATTGGAGTACTTTGTATACCAAATATGGAAATAAGGGTAGGCAAAAGTTACTCTAATTGTTTCATTCCCACACTTTTAAGAGAGGAAATTAATTGTAAAAAAAGTTATTTTAGGTGTTGCTTTTTCCTCATGAATTATTCATCTGTATCATAGAGCATTGAAAAAAATACGTTAATGAATATTTACTACTTAGTTGAACCCTGAGGCTAATACAAATAATTTGAAATAGTGATGTTGTTAGGAACTATGGCTGAATTAAAAACTGGATTAAAATATGAAATTATGTTTTATTCATTAAAAAATGCAAACAGAAAAGGGCATTCTCATTGTAAAAGGTTCAAGCAATAGAGAAATATATTTAGTAAAAAGTAAATACAGTATTTATGTATCTTATGCTTTCTAACTTATGTTTTTCTAATATGAGTGATGGTTTTCTTTAAAATTGAGTTGTTAATATTTATATGCTTATTTATTAGATATAGTCCTAAATTATTAGTACATAGCAATTTATATTAAATAGCTAAAACAAATTGAAATTGGAGAGAAAAAAATGAACTCTTCAGTGGTTCTTTTCCACTTAAATGTTTTTGTTTTGTGTTCAAAAAAATAGTTTGTACTTTTCTTGTTTTTTTAATTTGAACCAGACCTGGAGTTGAAAAATATTAAGAAAATACTAGCTAGGAGTACCTTGCTTAAAATGTGAACTGAAAAGCCTTTGGGCCATGGAAATGGAAGGACATGATTATAGATGGAAGGATCTATAAGCAGGGAACTAAAGGTTGGGGCAATTCACTTGACTGCTTACTTCACAGATGGTGAAAGAACATGGTTTTTGGAGTCTGGCCCACTGAGCTTTGACTCCTGATTTTAGTCTTTATAGCTCCATGACCTTGGGCAAGTTACGTTTAACCTGTAAATCTATTTCTCCATATGTACTACAATGGGGATAATAAGAGATTAATTGAAAAGATCAAATCATGTATGTAGTAAGCACGCCGTTGTTATCTCTTCTTGAGTGTAGGCCTGAGATGGCAAGTTTCGGAAATACGGAGTTCTGTTTTTATCAGTTTTTCTTCTGTGAATAGGACATTTAAAACATCTGTTTTAAATCTTTAAATTTAAAGGAAGATTCATTCCATAAAAATAAATGAAGTGTATTTATTTGCACTTGCAGCGAGGTCTGCTTGAAGTGCTCTATGATATATTTCGTCTTCCTCTACCTGTTGTGACTGAAGAATTCATAGAAGCACTGCTCAGTGTAGGTAAGTACTGAAGCCCATTTGTATCTACTCATATACTGTGATTTTTAAGATGGTTTAGCTAATACACAGAATCCCTCAAAGGCAAAGTACTAAACTAAATATTAAATACATTCTCTTTTTTTTTAAATTTTATTTTATTATGTTATGTTAATCACCATACATTACATCATTAGTTTTTGATACAGTGTTCCATGATTTATTGTTTGCATATAACACCCAGTGCTCCATTCAATATGTGCCCTCTTTAATACCTATCACCAGGCTAACCCATCCCCCCCCCTTCCCTCTAGAACCTTCAGTTTGTTTCTCAGAGTCCATAGTCTCTCATGGTTCGTCTCCCCCTCTGATTTCCCCCCCTTCGTTTTTCCCTTCCTACTATCTTCCTTTTTTTTTTTTTTTTTTTTTTTT